>NW_022994371.1:0-42732 GCF_012275295.1 Melopsittacus undulatus | reverse complement strand
ACAGAAACTAATGAAGATTCTAAGGGAGGTGTGCTGTCTGCAGGATCAACACCATGCCCAAAAAGCCAAGCACATAGAGCAGACCGGGACAAGGAATCCATGCCTGTGACCAGGCTGCATTCAGTAATCTCCATGAATGCTCTTTTTATTCCAAATAACAAAAAAACAGTCATACTGCCTTGGGTTTAGGACAAGAGAAGAAAAAAAAAACAAACCCAACTAACACATAAATTGAATCTGGGGTTTAGTTCATGCTTTGGTTTAACAGCCAGGGTAATATTTAAAAAACTGATTCACCAGAACAGTGAAAACTTTTGGAAAGCAGCAAGTATCAGTGCATAGAAGGATAAGCCTGATGGATTACAGGACAGCATGTCAAAGCATAACATGTTTCATAACCCTCCTACAAGGCTAGGGGTTTTCTGCACCACAACTCCACAAAACGTGATCCAGGAGTCAGGATGCCCAATTTGAGAACACTGACAATTCCAGAATAACCAAGGAGTACATTGCTTAAATTCCTCAGCAAATGAAGCCTTTGAAAAAGGGACAGCTCAGACAACTGGCACCCAAATCTCTTGTGCTCATGGCGTTTTGTGCACCAACCCTTCCCCTCAACTCACAACCACATCATTCAGAATATGCCTTCAACAAACAGACCATTTTACATGTGCCTACTTTTCTGGCAACCAAAACCCAGGCCCCATACAATAATCAATTATAACAACTCGTATGAACTGCATGCATGGGATTCCCAATCCTGTCTTCTGATTCCATTATATTCCCTAGCTAAAGGCACCATTGGTATAGAGCCACAAGTGTTCTGGCCTTCCAGCTGAAGGTAAACACCTGCACAAGACCATCAACCCCAATGCATAAGAGGCATGGCTGCCCCTCACACATCCAACTGATCAGGAATCTGAGTCACCTGACTTCGGGAAAGCATGTGAAAACCATGCCAGAAAAGGGATGGAGATTGCTTTTCTGACAAACAGCAAGATAACAGATTTTATCTCCCCTGCTTCAGCACCCCCACAGCACAGCAGGATTCCTTTCACTTTACTTTTAGATGTCTACAATGCAGAAATCTACATTCGAACTACTTCTTTAGGCTCAATTAGAGAGCAACAGGGAGAGGAGTTGTGAAATACCATCTGTTTCATCCTAAGGTAGGCATTTGCAAAGTCACTGTTTTTCTCCAGTCCCTTAAACAAGGCCAGAAAACTAACTCCAACCTAATGCCTACAACACAGATACCCAAAATCTCAGGTCAGAGCGTTCTTATCACCCTTCACTGACAAGCAAGCATCAGAAAACTGCTGTGAGCATCTAGTGTTGATGACATAACCAGAACATGCAGACTGTGGGCTGCTGCTGACAAACAAGCATAAGGAGAACAAAACTGTAGCTGTATTTAAGGGAAAACTCAAATAACAAAGAGCAAAAGAAGAAATGTAAGGGTCTGGGGCTTTTTGGGTGGTTTAAGTGGGACAGGCCAAATTCTTGTTTTCAATGAAGTGCCTCTTAGAATGCTTCTTTTATAAGCGGATTTAAAATGCATTTGGATCACACAACTTCTCATACCAGCAAGTCCTTAAGAACAGGTAGGACAGCAAATAGGAACCAACACAACCTGTCTGCTTTCACTACCCACCTGAAGGAAGGACACTTGCTTAGGAAAGGAAATAACTATAGATCTCAGGCGTCGAATGAAGTGAAACTGAAGGAAAAATGCTTCTTAGAAAGCTTCTGCAGGGGAAGAAAACTAATTATCTATCATCTAGTGGAAATACCAGGTCTGGAAAAGCTCAGTTCACAGGTTATTACCATTAGATATACTATTTTCAGAAAAAGTTATACGTGGATGGTTTTTTACCAAAGAAAGCCACGTTCCCAAGTCAGCAAGTGCTACATGGGAGCTTGACATGAAGAGAGGATGGAAAAAGGCCATGGGGGAAGAAGCAAAAGTAACCAGTGCAAGCACAATAAGAAGAAAAGGTATGGGCCAAGATACAACAGTGAACTGATAGCAACTTGTAAAGGCTCGGTCCCCACACACTGAATTTAACCAATTGTATACTAGTTGCTGTGTCGCAACATTGCATATGGATCCACTAATGTAACAAGCTATGGAATATGTATCCAGTCTTAACACGGTAATCAAATATGTATCCAGTCTTAACACAGCAATCAAATATGTATCCAACTTTAACACAGCAATCAAATATGTATCCAAACCTTAATATAGCTAGATATTGTCTTAATGAAGTATTGCATACATATCCAATTATAAAACCCAAAGCTGTTGTAAAAGATGCAGACAAACAAGTATAAAAAGTATAGATGCTTGTAATAAATGGCTTTTCTCTCATCACATGATCTTGAGTAAGTTCTCTGCAGCAAATATAAAAGAAAAAATTCCTGTATGTATTTGCAAAAAACTTCTGTAAGTTCTCAGTGGGAAAACAGACATTTGGGAGAGCAAAAAACCAGCAACATCCACTGCCGCTAGCAAAAAGCCATCAGAGTCCGACAGCCACCGCATGCGCAGCCCTGCTCAACATCGACGTGGAAAGTCCTAAGACCCCTAAAGAATCATAAAACATTGGATCCTACCAGAGACCGAAGCAGAACTGCAAGCGGCGTCCACTGAAGCTTCTCCTGAAGCGTCTCAGCTCATCCGTCCAAGAGAGGCCATGATGAGGATGATGTTGTAGCTGCTGCCTGCTGAAAGCTGAGCCGATCCAAGCCGCGGAGCTCCGAACCCGGTACCTGTGATGCGAGGACTGCTCCCGAATGACTCCCGACCGGACCTCCCAGGAGCATTTGTATGGGGGCTCATTACGAGCAGCCAATGGGAGCTCACGCTCATCCAGAACGCCCCTCCCCATAGAGGGGTCCGGGAGCCGGAGCCTGCTTGTTGTTACAGACCATCGAGGCCACGGAGCCTGCGGCCGCTCTTGCTGGAGCTATTGTGGGAACGCTGGGATTCGGAGCTGCTGCAGCCTCTGCTTGTCGGTGCCGCCGTGAAGTGCCCGATGTTAACAACTGGTACTTGGTTCTTGTGCTGCTTTTGTTCTCTCTGTGCTCTTGAGCCGTTCTTTACATGTACTCCAGCTCACATCTCCTCTGGCTTCTGGTGCTTGGCAGGACTCTTGCTTGCCCCCGCTAAAATGTTTCTTATGCTTGGAGAAATAAGCTTCAGTAGTCCTGGTGCTGCTTATTGTAGCTTATTGAAGTTACTGTAACTTACTGTAATTATTGTAGCTGTGATTTGCCCTAGCAGCCTGCAAGGGATGGGCTTTCAAACCACTCTGAAAAGCACCTCAGAGATAGCAAAGGGGGGGGGGGGGGGGCGGGGGGGGAGAGGAGAACTCCAGAGACAGGAAAAGGGCAAAGGAGGAGAAAAGACTGAAGAAAGATGCATGAGAAAGAGCAGAACAAGGGCTTGAGAAGGACAAAGGGACAGCAGTGTAGAAGGAGTCAAGTTGCAGAAGGAGAGTAGAAGAAAGGCCAAGGGAGGAGAAAGGGGCAGAAGAACTGCAACAGCAGTAGGGACAGAGCAAAGGAGAAAGGAACAAGCAGTAACTCCATCAGCAACATGAGATGCAGCACAGTAGGAAATAGCAAAGGACAAATGCAACCACAGGGAAGTGCAAAGCAATGGGATGTAACTGTCCAAGGAACCAGCACAGCTCGAAAGCATTCCCATTTGTGATACTCTGAGTTGATTTCATTTGCACTTACCCATGCACATGTCATTTGTAGATGTCCCACAGCTTGTTTCTGGGCAAGCTCCAAGATAAACATGGTTTCCCATTCTCCCACTAGCAGGCTTGGATTTGCAGGGACCGTGGACTCCTGATGGGGTGTAGGCAGGGTGCTTGCATCATAAAATGCTACAGCAGGGCTCTCTGTAACTCTTTCACTGGCTAGTGCTCAAAGATGCCCTTAGTATCTCCCCCATAAGAAAAGTTCCTGCTAGAGGTTCTCCAGTGATTGATAGCACCAATATCTTACTCATTGCCTATTACTTCCCTATTGACATTTCTGTAATATTTAATTGGGTTTGCAGCTTGTTGGTGTTTGGTGCAAGGCAGTCGTTCCCAGATGATTCACTACTTAGCAACAAAGGTCTAGGCATGCAATCAAGTTACTGTGGTGTAGCAAGGAGCTGTACATCAAAAAAGGGGTGGTAACTAAACATGCTTCCAGCCTGTGGCAAAGATTATGCGTGTTAGCTTAAAACTCTTGCACTGCAGACTAATCCAAGTTAATAGCCCTGCATTTACATTGGATAACTGGAACCTACAAAGGCTGCTGCAGCAGATAGGCAATGTGGGGGTACACCCCCATGTCACCAGTGCCATGGTGGTAGAGATGAACCTTGGCTGAGTAACTGGTTTGGGGGTTATTGGCAATGAAGGGCACGCACAGTGGACAGATTTTGTTTTCCTGCTTGTCCTCTGACCAAGAGAATTCAGCCTGTAATGCTCACACTCGTCATGTAAGTCTTTAAAAGTCTGTCCATACTGAAGCCATAGCTCCTTCACGATCCTCATTTAGTTTTGGTGCTGGTGGAAATAACGAGTGCAAGAACAGGAAGTTGGAGGGGAAAAAAAACAAAGGACAGCAAGAATGTGGAATGAAAGGTGTGAAAATATGCAAGTCAATACATGAAAAAAACTATCCATTTCTTTATTGTGACTATGTTAGAAAACTGTAGCCTTCTGCCTGGCAAAATCATGAAAACAGTCATTCTTCCTTTATCATTACAGATTATGGTGACAGACTTAGGTACGGTATGAGGAGAGATCTAATTATCAACTGATGAGTCATGCTATACAGTTTTAGTTGTAATCAGTCATGTTCTAAAAAGGAATCCAAGTTACATGCTAGTCATTATCTACTGTGGAGGGGAAAGAGCCATGATTTTTCATCTGATGTATTCACAAAAGGCTACAAAAAAGAATCAGAGTCTAACAAAATATTTACAAAGCATGAAAATCCTTACATTTCTATAGGTATCACAACTCCAGATTTAACTCCTGAATGGTAAAGGTCAGCTGGCAATCCACCATTTCATACATGAAACTAGGACTGCCTTTCCCCATATATCACTGGGATTTTACATTGACTTTTATTGCACAGTCTCACTCTCAGAAAGTCTTTCAGCCATTCTTCATCTTTACCCTTGTCCTGACAAAATGTTTGTGTCTCATCACTGCTCACTCCCTTTTCTATGTCTTCTATGAATATGCGGACCACCACAGGACGCAACAGCCAGCTATGCAGAACTGCACTGACCATTTTCTGGCCAAGGACTTGAACTGATTATCTATCCATGACAATGTATGCAATGTCAGTCTATTATTAATAATAATAATTAAAAAAGTAATCTGTATCGTTACATTACCTTCAGAAAAAATAGCAAAATCAGCAAAAGAGCCACCTACATCAGACACAGAGAGCTAAGCCTTCTGTTCATCAATTCAGGTAAGATACTCGTTATTGAAAGCACAAATAGCATTTCACCTTCCTTTACTATTGGAAACGTTTTAAAGGTTTATGTTTTAGCTTTTTAGTCAGGTACTTATCTGGGATTTGGGAGCCACACAATTAATTGAGAGGGTTTGAACTTGTACCTTGCATCTCCCAGGAGTGTGCCCAGACATTATACTGAGGGTTTCTCTTGTTTCCTGCTGTTACTTTCCAGTTTGTGTAAAATACTTAAAAGTCATTGAGAGGAAGGAAATAACCAGGCAATGAGAAAAGCACTTTCCTGAGTCTAAAGAAAGGGACATGTAGCTGTAAGGACACTCAACTCCAGAAATCTGTGGAAGCCAGGGTGATTACTTGAAATGTGAGCACTTTGGATTCTGATTCTTTGTGGACTGAATTTGATAACACTGTTTACAACAGAACAAACTCACTGAAAGCAGAATCTCAACACCACCTTTTTCAGAAGGGTCCACATTTTGCATTTCTCCCATTATAAAACAGAAACAAGAGGAAAAACTAGATATTGCCACCAGAAACAAGATACCAAACAAGATTAAACAAGATTAAACCTTTTGGCAATTAATATGGGTCTTTAAATTTCTACAGAGTAGAAAGATTCTGTAGAGATGAGAGAAAAGAGCAATGACCAAGTGTGATGGGGAATTAAAGAACCATTTCACATTAAAATTTCTATTGGAACAGAATATAAAAACGAATTATTAACCCAACAATATACTCAAACTGTGATATAATTCACATTGAAAGGGTTTTGGTGTGGCGTTTTTTTCGGGGGGAAGGGAGGGAAAGAGCAAAGGTTGGGGTTGTTTGCTTGTGGGGGGGGGTGTTGCTGTTTTGGGGGGGTGTTTGTTTGGGTTTGGTGTGGTTTTTTTATATTGTTTTATCTGTTACTATTATGGCATGAGGAGGGGAGGAGGAAATTGGAGAAACAAGGAAGCACAAATGATGAGCACAATGTAAACATGGTTTTACATAAATGAATTTAGGAGAAAAAAGAGGCAAGTTTTTCAGAGATCTATGGAGCATGATTGAGCTACTTACTGTCCATTTCTGGAAGAACATAAAGGAAGAAAAAGATCGTTGAAAAGGTAGAAATAAATTTTACAGAACTCAAACCTATCACAGATTGCCCTTTGTAGTTCTATTGTCAGGACACAGTAATCCTCTCTTTCCATAAACTGAAAACTAGCTGGAGGCTATCAGACCATGAAAATATTAGAGAAAGTGTTCCCTTGCTGGTTAACTCTGGTAAGCCCAGCATCTTCTGGAGAGAGAGGAACTAAAACAACATAGAAACCCTGGTCTGACAAAATGGATTAGACAACATTACAACACGACAATACTTTAAGGTTAGCCATAAAATGAGCTTATGCTTTCATCTTTAAATTACATTCCTGTAGACTGAAAGTTCTATATTATATAGAGTATGAGGAGGATTAGATGCTTCCTTATACAGTCCATACCAGAAGGTTAACTAAATCTGTTCAGACTGTATGCAGTTTTTTTCTGTCTTAAGACACAATTCTTCAATAAAAGGAAGGATTAATGAACTTTTGTTACTACAAACACCTGTCAGCTGGATGCCACTTAGAGGAAACTGCTTTACCAAAAATAGACTTTAAAGACCAATTTCAAGTATGGTTACCAATGTTAAAAGAGCTTCAGAAATGAACAATTTATCCCAAAATACTATGACCAGAACTGTCTGCTGTTCTGAAATCCTATCTAGTGGAACTCAACTCTCTCCCATAAAAGTCATAAAAGCATTAGCATAGCTCACACTGATTTCTTGGGGATCTAACTATTTTTGCAATGACATGCTCTGGATGAGAACTAGCGATATCCCCACTGATCATAATGCTCACGCTTTTATAGAAAGATGGAAGGAATACATACTAGTGCTTAGAAGAGCCTCAGTAAGATCTGTAAACATATCATTTTCAGCTTGGCTTCTTTATCTTTAATGAAAAGAATTAATCATTGTAATGCCTGAACATTCAGAAGTTCAACACTAGGATAAAATTTATTCTAAAATATTTCTGTTACCCTCAGGAAGACTGGGAACATTCTATTTTATTGTTACAGGACCAGATACCCACCATGTATTTTGTTTCGATAGATACATGTATAACTATTTATTAAAGGAATAAGCGGCTGTAATGGTGGCAACACAAGGGAACCATAACTGCACAATAAAAAATCCTGCACAAAGTTCCAGATCAGCCTCAGTAATACAAACACAAAATACAAATACACACACAAAACTGCTGCAGAATAAAATAGAGAAAAAGTCACTAAACTCATGCTCTTTGCCTGAACAGGCAAACAGCAAAGCCCCTGGTTCAGTGTAGGTCCCTTCACCCCAAATGATAATCCAGAGGAAAAAGCTAGAAACTACAAAGTGAAGTTAGGTAAAGACTCAAAATGTTAAGATGCCCTTTGTAACATATATCTCATCTGTGCAAATGATAATGTCAAGCAATATTCAGCTGCTCAGTGCTAACAGCTTTTGATGGTTTTATTCGCTGTCTACAGATTGGATGGGATGTTTAATTATTGCCTATTTTCTCTAATTATATGATACTCTGAAAAATATGGCATTTTATGAAAACTATGGGGCTTGGTGGAAACATCTCTGTCTGTTTCAACAACAAACGTGCCAGG
Source organism: Melopsittacus undulatus (assembly GCF_012275295.1). Lineage (NCBI taxonomy): Eukaryota > Metazoa > Chordata > Aves > Psittaciformes > Psittaculidae > Melopsittacus > Melopsittacus undulatus. Next base: position 34,548 of record NW_022994371.1, on the reverse strand, counting down.
AACGTTCTGCAGGCTCAAAGAAAATTTTGCAGTAAACTTAACAAACATAAACTCTAAACCCCAACTCTAAGTAACAAGACAGACCTTACAGCAAAGAAACCAATGATTTCCTTATTATTTCCTGCCTATATAGCTGGTTAAATCCTTTCAGACTTACATATGTTGACTTCACAATGGTGTCTAATGTACTTCTTTTTGTCAAATTCTAACACATGAAATGGATAATAAATTTTGTAGGACCTGGCTCAAAGCTGTGAGCTTTCCTGCTCCTTGGGAAGAAGCACAACTGTCAGGATGCAGCAACATATTTTACTTACCTTTTAAAAGGAAAGCAGACACAGCAAGACAATTAAAGTAACTTTCACAGTGAGGATATAGTTGAAATGTTTGAATAGCATTTGTAACTGAACTGACAGATTTCTAGCAGCACACCATGAAAAAAAGCAGCAACATTAGTGACAGGAAAACCTTTTAAAATACTGCCTCACTCCTAAGCCTAGAGAAGCATCTTCTGTGTGAAAAGAGACAAGAAACATTCAGCAACTAGTTCTGGATGCCAAAACAGTAGCCCACAACCTCTTTGCAGAGAATGCCAGCAAGGTTCACATTACTGCCCACTTAGATCCTTTATTTGTATGCAGCATACTAGGGACTGAATGGAGAGCACATTCTCTCTCAATATAGGTGACAAACACCATCAGTAATGACATTATGTTCCCTCCCACCTGTTCTAGTTTCTAAACATGACCCTCTGCTGAAAGACTGGCCTCCAGCACCCATTCTCTGAGCCATGTCATTCCTTCATAACCTTTGATTTATAATCAAGTCATGAACATGACACCTTTTGTTAGCTTTTCATTTTCACCTTCTGCTTTTTGCCAGTAATCCCCAGAACAAAAATGATCATTGCGATAGGCGCTGTAGAAATCAGGAAAATTAATAAATAGTTGGAATAATATCTAAACACTCTCCCCTATCAGGATGAGTACGTTTCTGAATTTGCACTATGTGGAACAGCTGACAGTAGAAATAGTTATAATAGATCACTCTGACAACTTTAGACTTACATAATGGCTTCATCCACTTTGTAGACTAGGTTGTATTCATTCTCTCTGCCTGTAAAACATGCCTATTAGCTTTATAATACTTGCTTTGAATGGTATATGTTGCTACATAAACTATACTTTTCTGTAGTATATAGCTTTAAACATATTTAAGAGACATGTATTAGTATGTTTTATGTTATATGCAAAGTGAATTTATGTTCCTGAACTACAAATGCACCTTTTTTGTGATATTATCACATTTTCATTCAATCCACCCAAGCTTTTAATTCACGTAAGTTGACTTTTTATTCTTTTGATACCCTCAATATTCTTTTGATACCCTCAAAATACCTTTTGATACCCTTTTCAGATTCAAAGAACATCAGCATCAAATAAAGATATGGTAGAGCTACACCTAGAAAGCTGATACCTTTTTCAGTCTGCTCACCAGGTATTAAAAAAAAAACAAACCAAAACCAACCTAGGGTTAAACTCATTCTAGTTCCAGTCCAATTCCATGGATACAAAGAGCAAAAACAGCAGAAGAGACTGAAAAGAGCCACGTATCAAACACATTAGAATCCCCTCAACAAACACTGTGAAGGAGGCCATGCTGCTGCCTTCCAAGGTCTTTGCATTTGGGAGGATGTGCAGGACAGGGCTTCAGCAGCCTGGGCTGTGTAGATTCTGCTCAGTGTTCACACAGAGAAATTCAATACCACTAACATTCTAGATGCCACATCACAGGATGAGTAGCTCTGGGAGAAGCCCACCAGGCAAACTCTCCCAGGTCCATGCTCACAGGATTTCAGCACACACCTCCAAGACAGTCCAGTGAGCCTTTACATTCTCTCACATTGTCCTAGAAATGGCTTAGTTGATGCAGTTCTGTCAGCTTTGCTGCAGCTACAGGGCTTGGGGAACATACCTTGCTGTGCGTTCTGGAAACTTGAGCATCCATCTCTGACAAAATAACCTCAATTTGCAGTCCATGGGAAGTTCTATACAGTGAAGTTTCCCATGAACTGGAAACTCTACTTTTTGGCCAGGAATAATATTTTATTATTTATTACACATGCTTATCACTGAGGAATTAAAGTTGATTTCTCCATTTTGACTACTATCTTACGCATCTATTTCTGCCAAGACAAATCTATTTTTTACTTGAAAAACTGAAGGACTTCACAATATTGCTGGATAACATAAGCATCTGACTTCCATGTTTTTCCCATTGGTACTTCAAAAAGGTGGAAAGATGCTACCATTTGTAATCCCCACCTTAAGAGCAAGTTCCATAAGGCAAAACAGGAAGGCTGCCACAAGGAAAACAACTGAAGATGGGCAATTTTGAAGTCAAATTGTTTAGATCAAGAGATTTAAACTCTGACAATGCTGTATCACTGTAAACATTATGCTAACTTAGGAGTATGAGATCATGCATGGGCTGTTGTTGCTTTGTACAGTTTGAAGAATGTGATTAATTTGCAAATCGACAGAGGTACTCTAAGATAATTAGAGCCTTGGATAACCCTTAGTTTGAATATATTAGCCCTTCCTTTTTTCCAAGGTGGAATATATTGCCATCATTGTATTAAACCACAAGCAAAGTCTGCTGATGATAAGTGTAGTTAATAGCTTTAAACAGTAGCTGTAATTTATTTGATTTTGTAAAGTTTGCAAATAAACTCAAACCTACAATCAGCTGTCGTTTTGTAACTCTCATAGTTGTTTTCAACATAGGGTAAACACAATAAAAGTTTATAAATGTTCCCAGTTGTCAAAGTAGATGTTCCATCCCCATTAATGCAAGTTGTTTCTCTTTATCACATAGCTTCTTAGGCTTCAGCTCCACCCTCACACAAATGCTTATATATGGAAATATACCTACATCTTTAGTCAAGGATGAATTGCAAGGTTGGGTTTTTTTTTAACCAAATATTGGTTGTAATCATATTTGTCAGTATCTAGTCAGCCTCCCATTTAAAGCTGTCCTGATTCTGCTTTGGTGCTACCCATGAAATAAATGTTTCATAACTAACCTTTCAGGGTGATTCGATGGAGCCACATGGCTGTAAATGAGAAACTAATCATGAATAGCTCAATTTAAAAAAAAAAAAAAGAAAACTACAAATAATCCAAATGCACAATGAACTTGGCAGCACCAACTCCAGCCTCTCAAAAATCCTAAGGGATGGCTGTGCTATTAACTACAAAACACCAGTGAGCCCTTCTTTGTTCAGTCTGCTATTTCTTGTAATAGAATTAGGATGTGCATTTTTCATGCTTAATGCTCCCAGGTTATTATGCATTCTCCAAATACTTACCTGTTGACATATTTTCTCTTAAGAACGATGCTGTTTGGCCTTTTCCTATTTCATCAAAACAGATCCTCAAGTGGTTAAAACCTGTTACGCTCAGCAGGCCACGCGATCTTTTAACTTCCTTAAGCACACCACACTTGCTGTATGATGAAGAGGCTTCGAGCAGCAGTGAGACCCAACAAATAACTCATTGTTTCAAGTTCTTTGCAGAACTAAAAATAAATTAACACTAAAACACTGACAATTTTTGTCACCTTTGCTTTATTACTTACAATGAATGGCAACTCCGGAGCTGGGGAACTGTAACAAAACCCAAAACTCATACTTCAGGAAAAAAAAAAGAGTTTCTCCTTCCTTGAATGGATTTCTTTGGTAGGAAACAACTGACCTGCTCCTTAATTCCTTTTTCACCATACAAAGTGCGATTCTTATAATTGGTGGGAAGAGTAACTACAGCAACTGACAAGAATTCAGCTTTCCTAACTTAAAAGAGAGATAGCTGCTTCTCCACTTTGCTAAAATATCAAATCACTTCAAAGAGTAAGAACGAAAGCAGGAAAAGATGGTGAGGGAATGGGGGGAATCAAGGCATGAGCTGCAAAGTAATAAAACCACTTAACTGAGAAGTAATGAGAATGTTTTAGGAAAGTAATATTACTAATCCCATCTTCCATTCTTGACCTTATGCTTTTATAGCCAGATTACTAACAGGGGGTCATGCTGGGTAGGCCACCAGCAGGCAGAAAGCTGCTGGGGCAGAGAAGTTGGGCAGGGAAATGGCCCTCCCCTGCTTACAGGGTGGCCTGGGGGTCCAGAGAGCTCCATTTCCCCCTCGGGTGCGGAGACGCTGGCTCTCACCCTCCTTACAGGGTTGCCACGCTCTCCGGGCAGCCAAAGGAGCAACACGGCCAAAGGCCAAAACCAACAGTAGCAAAGACCTGAGCCCTGCTTACAGGGAGGTCGCCCAGCACACAACATTCCTCACGGCACCCCAAAGGTGCCATCATGCTCTTACGTGACCTCCCCCTGTGCCCACAGGGGGTCCCTTTGCCCAGGGTGCCTTTCTCGTGCCCCCTCTTCTGCCCCACGCCGCTCCTCGCCTCGCCGTTCCACACGACGCCTCTTCTCTCTTCTCTTGACACGCCGCCTCTTCTCTCTTGACACGCAGCCTCTTCTCTCTTCTCTTGACACGACGCCTCTTCTCTCTTCTCTGACAGTTTCTGCCAAGGAAGGAAAATGTCATTAGCTCTGGGAAGGGCCAACTCTTCTCCCTGAAGGAAACGTGGATCCATAGCCCTGGAGGGAGCTCCTCAAGGCACCACCAGCCCACCCACTCACCCACCCGCCCGCACACCCTCCCTCAATTTCAGCCTGGCTCACCGCACTGATGCGCCGCAGAGTTCTGGCCGGGGCTAGAGCCGGGCTCGCAGGCGGGCACCCTGGGCAAATCCGCTGGGCATGCAAAGCAACGGCCACAGAGGCTGCGCACCCCTGCTCACAGGGGGCCCGAGCCGTGGCCTGCACTGTAAAGCGCCCAGGACTCATGGCCGGGCCCTGACTTACAGGGTGGCCCTGGTCCTTAAGGCATTCGGAGGCTCCTTCTCTCCGACTGAGGGGCACCTTCACCCTCACCCCACTAGCGGGGCGGTCACACCACACAGGCTGCCAGCTGAGGGAGCACAAAGGCTCCCAGACCCAGGACCTGCTTACAGGCTGGTCCACACCCAGGGAGCCGCAGAGCTCGGCCTTCCCCCTGCACCAACAGGAACGAGACTCCACAGCCAGGTACCGGAGCTTCAGAGCTAAAGGCCGGGGGACTGGCGGATACAGCCCCGAGCCTCTCAAAGACTAGGGCCAGACATTCCCAAATAAGCTCCAGGGAGCCCAAGGCTCCGACCTGCGTCCGAGTTACGGGCGGGCCTCCTGGCTGCACCACACCATCAACATTACCATTATCATTATCATTATCATTGTCATTATCATTATCATCATTATCATCATCATCATCATCATTATCATTGTCATTATCATTAGCATCATCATCATCATCATTTTCATCACGTTGTCCTTCAGGAGCCCAGCGCACAACCTCGACCCCAACCAGGGGGAGGTCAGCCCAGCCAAAGGTGGGCCTGCAACCTGTGGCACTGCATTTCCTCAACCTGCACCCTCTAAAGGGCGAGGGAGGGCTCGTTCCTGTGGGCTGGCTAAGAACAGCCTCCCATGCCCTGCTTAAAGCAGGCTGGGGCTGCTCCAGGGAACAAAGGGCTCCACAGATTGGGACTGTGCGTGGAAGCTGGAGACCTTCAACACGCCAAGGGGAAAATACTGCGACACACCCTGACAACAGGGGGTCACGCTGGCAGGTCACCAGCAGGACAGGCAGCCATGCAGGCAGAGACCCAGGTCCTGACTACAGGCAGGTCGCATTGCCTGCACCACAACTAAGTGGCTTGGCACCGTCCTTGGAAAGAAGGGGCGAGTCCAGACCGTCCCTCCGCTCATGGACTTAGAGGGGACCCCCCTGTTACTGCACAGATCCCTGCTCTCCCTCCAGGGAGGTTTAAGCTAAGCTGCAGCAATTAAAACAGGGGCCTAAAGGATAAGCTCACTCACTCCCTCACCACTCACACACATTGATTGACAAGGACAAGACACACAAAACAGAACGTCCCAAAAAGGGAGACGGTCTCTGTGCAGCCAATGTCTGGGGTTTCACCCTACTCACCAGCAAGAGAGGAAAGCCTCAGACCATGCCCAGGCCTGTGTGGAAGCCAGAGAACTTCAACAGGCCAAGGGGCAAATGCTGTGACACGCCCTGACAACAGGGGGTCACGCTGGGTAGGCCACCAGCAGGCAGAAAGCTGCTGGGGCAGAGAAGTTGGGCAGGGAAATGGCCCTCCCCTGCTTACAGGGTGGCCTGGGGGTCCAGAGAGCTCCATTTCCCCCTCGGGTGCGGAGACGCTGGCTCTCACCCTCCTTACAGGGTTGCCACGCTCTCCGGGCAGCCAAAGGAGCAAGCACGGCCAAAGGCCAAAACCAACAGTAGCAAAGACCTGAGCCCTGCTTACAGGGAGGTCGCCCAGCACACAACATTCCTCACGGCACCCCAAAGGTGCCATCATGCTCTTACGTGACCTCCCCCTGTGCCCACAGGGGGTCCCTTTGCCCAGGGTGCCTTTCTCGTGCCCCCTCTTCTGCCCCACGCCGCTCCTCGCCTCGCCGTTCCACACGACGCCTCTTCTCTCTTCTCTTGACACGCCGCCTCTTCTCTCTTGACACGCAGCCTCTTCTCTCTTCTCTTGACACGACGCCTCTTCTCTCTTCTCTGACAGCTTCTGCCAAGGAAGGAAAATGTCATTAGCTCTGGGAAGGGCCAACTCTTCTCCCTGAAGGAAACGTGGATCCATAGCCCTGGAGGGAGCTCCTCAAGGCACCACCAGCCCACCCACTCACCCACCCGCCCGCACACCCTCCCTCAATTTCAGCCTGGCTCACCGCACTGATGCGCCGCAGAGTTCTGGCCGGGGCTAGAGCCGGGCTCGCAGGCGGGCACCCTGGGCAAATCCGCTGGGCATGCAAAGCAACGGCCACAGAGGCTGCGCACCCCTGCTCACAGGGGGCCCGAGCCGTGGCCTGCACTGTAAAGCGCCCAGGACTCATGGCCGGGCCCTGACTTACAGGGTGGCCCTGGTCCTTAAGGCATTCGGAGGCTCCTTCTCTCCGACTGAGGGGCACCTTCACCCTCACCCCACTAGCGGGGCGGTCACACCACACAGGCTGCCAGCTGAGGGAGCACAAAGGCTCCCAGACCCAGGACCTGCTTACAGGCTGGTCCACACCCAGGGAGCCGCAGAGCTCGGCCTTCCCCCTGCACCAACAGGAACGAGACTCCACAGCCAGGTACCGGAGCTTCAGAGCTAAAGGCCGGGGGACTGGCGGATACAGCCCCGAGCCTCTCAAAGACTAGGGCCAGACATTCCCAAATAAGCTCCAGGGAGCCCAAGGCTCCGACCTGCGTCCGAGTTACGGGCGGGCCTCCTGGCTGCACCACACCATCAACATTACCATTATCATTATCATTGTCATTATCATTGTCATTATCATTATCATCATTATCATCATCATCATCATCATTATCATTGTCATTATCATTATCATCATCATCATTTTCATCACGTTGTCCTTCAGGAGCCCAGCGCACAACCTCGACCCCAACCAGGGGGAGGTCAGCCCAGCCAAAGGTGGGCCTGCAACCTGTGGCACTGCATTTCCTCAACCTGCACCCTCTAAAGGGCGAGGGAGGGCTCGTTCCTGTGGGCTGGCTAAGAACAGCCTCCCATGCCCTGCTTAAAGCAGGCTGGGGCTGCTCCAGGGAACAAAGGGCTCCACAGATTGGGACTGTGCGTGGAAGCTGGAGACCTTCAACACGCCAAGGGGAAAATACTGCGACACACCCTGACAACAGGGGGTCACGCTGGCAGGTCACCAGCAGGACAGGCAGCCATGCAGGCAGAGACCCAGGTCCTGACTACAGGCAGGTCGCATTGCCTGCACCACAACTAAGTGGCTTGGCACCGTCCTTGGAAAGAAGGGGCGAGTCCAGACCGTCCCTCCGCTCATGGACTTAGAGGGGACCCCCCTGTTACTGCACAGATCCCTGCTCTCCCTCCAGGGAGGTTTAAGCTAAGCTGCAGCAATTAAAACAGGGGCCTAAAGGATAAGCTCACTCACTCCCTCACCACTCACACACATTGATTGACAAGGACAAGACACACAAAACAGAACGTCCCAAAAAGGGAGACGGTCTCTGTGCAGCCAATGTCTGGGGTTTCACCCTACTCACCAGCAAGAGAGGAAAGCCTCAGACCATGCCCAGGCCTGTGTGGAAGCCAGAGAACTTCAACAGGCCAAGGGGCAAATGCTGTGACACGCCCTGACAACAGGGGGTCACGCTGGGTAGGCCACCAGCAGGCAGAAAGCTGCTGGGGCAGAGAAGTTGGGCAGGGAAATGGCCCTCCCCTGCTTACAGGGTGGCCTGGGGGTCCAGAGAGCTCCATTTCCCCCTCGGGTGCGGAGACGCTGGCTCTCACCCTCCTTACAGGGTTGCCACGCTCTCCGGGCAGCCAAAGGAGCAACACGGCCAAAGGCCAAAACCAACAGTAGCAAAGACCTGAGCCCTGCTTACAGGGAGGTCGCCCAGCACACAACATTCCTCACGGCACCCCAAAGGTGCCATCATGCTCTTACGTGACCTCCCCCTGTGCCCACAGGGGGTCCCTTTGCCCAGGGTGCCTTTCTCGTGCCCCCTCTTCTGCCCCACGCCGCTCCTCGCCTCGCCGTTCCACACGACGCCTCTTCTCTCTTCTCTTGACACGCCGCCTCTTCTCTCTTGACACGCAGCCTCTTCTCTCTTCTCTTGACACGACGCCTCTTCTCTCTTCTCTGACAGCTTTCTGCCAAGGAAGGAAAATGTCATTAGCTCTGGGAAGGGCCAACTCTTCTCCCTGAAGGAAACGTGGATCCATAGCCCTGGAGGGAGCTCCTCAAGGCACCACCAGCCCACCCACTCACCCACCCGCCCGCACACCCTCCCTCAATTTCAGCCTGGCTCACCGCACTGATGCGCCGCAGAGTTCTGGCCGGGGCTAGAGCCGGGCTCGCAGGCGGGCACCCTGGGCAAATCCGCTGGGCATGCAAAGCAACGGCCACAGAGGCTGCGCACCCCTGCTCACAGGGGGCCCGAGCCGTGGCCTGCACTGTAAAGCGCCCAGGACTCATGGCCGGGCCCTGACTTACAGGGTGGCCCTGGTCCTTAAGGCATTCGGAGGCTCCTTCTCTCCGACTGAGGGGCACCTTCACCCTCACCCCACTAGCGGGGCGGTCACACCACACAGGCTGCCAGCTGAGGGAGCACAAAGGCTCCCAGACCCAGGACCTGCTTACAGGCTGGTCCACACCCAGGGAGCCGCAGAGCTCGGCCTTCCCCCTGCACCAACAGGAACGAGACTCCACAGCCAGGTACCGGAGCTTCAGAGCTAAAGGCCGGGGGACTGGCGGATACAGCCCCGAGCCTCTCAAAGACTAGGGCCAGACATTCCCAAATAAGCTCCAGGGAGCCCAAGGCTCCGACCTGCGTCCGAGTTACGGGCGGGCCTCCTGGCTGCACCACACCATCAACATTACCATTATCATTATCATTGTCATTATCATTGTCATTATCATTATCATCATCATCATCATCATTATCATTGTCATTATCATTATCATATCATCATCATCATTTTCATCACGTAGTCCTTCAGGAGCCCAGCGCACAACCTCGACCCCAACCAGGGGGAGGTCAGCCCAGCCAAAGGTGGGCCTGCAACCTGTGGCACTGCATTTCCTCAACCTGCACCCTCTAAAGGGCGAGGGAGGGCTCGTTCCTGTGGGCTGGCTAAGAACAGCCTCCCATGCCCTGCTTAAAGCAGGCTGGGGCTGCTCCAGGGAACAAAGGGCTCCACAGATTGGGACTGTGCGTGGAAGCTGGAGACCTTCAACACGCCAAGGGGAAAATACTGCGACACACCCTGACAACAGGGGGTCACGCTGGCAGGTCACCAGCAGGACAGGCAGCCATGCAGGCAGAGACCCAGGTCCTGACTACAGGCAGGTCGCATTGCCTGCACCACAACTAAGTGGCTTGGCACCGTCCTTGGAAAGAAGGGGCGAGTCCAGACCGTCCCTCCGCTCATGGACTTAGAGGGGACCCCCCTGTTACTGCACAGATCCCTGCTCTCCCTCCAGGGAGGTTTAAGCTAAGCTGCAGCAATTAAAACAGGGGCCTAAAGGATAAGCTCACTCACTCCCTCACCACTCACACACATTGATTGACAAGGACAAGACACACAAAACAGAACGTCCCAAAAAGGGAGACGGTCTCTGTGCAGCCAATGTCTGGGGTTTCACCCTACTCACCAGCAAGAGAGGAAAGCCTCAGACCATGCCCAGGCCTGTGTGGAAGCCAGAGAACTTCAACAGGCCAAGGGGCAAATGCTGTGACACGCCCTGACAACAGGGGGTCACGCTGGGTAGGCCACCAGCAGGCAGAAAGCTGCTGGGGCAGAGAAGTTGGGCAGGGAAATGGCCCTCCCCTGCTTACAGGGTGGCCTGGGGGTCCAGAGAGCTCCATTTCCCCCTCGGGTGCGGAGACGCTGGCTCTCACCCTCCTTACAGGGTTGCCACGCTCTCCGGGCAGCCAAAGGAGCAACACGGCCAAAGGCCAAAACCAACAGTAGCAAAGACCTGAGCCCTGCTTACAGGGAGGTCGCCCAGCACACAACATTCCTCACGGCACCCCAAAGGTGCCATCATGCTCTTACGTGACCTCCCCCTGTGCCCACAGGGGGTCCCTTTGCCCAGGGTGCCTTTCTCGTGCCCCCTCTTCTGCCCCACGCCGCTCCTCGCCTCGCCGTTCCACACGACGCCTCTTCTCTCTTCTCTTGACACGCCGCCTCTTCTCTCTTGACACGCAGCCTCTTCTCTCTTCTCTTGACACGACGCCTCTTCTCTCTTCTCTGACAGCTTCTGCCAAGGAAGGAAAATGTCATTAGCTCTGGGAAGGGCCAACTCTTCTCCCTGAAGGAAACGTGGATCCATAGCCCTGGAGGGAGCTCCTCAAGGCACCACCAGCCCACCCACTCACCCACCCGCCCGCACACCCTCCCTCAATTTCAGCCTGGCTCACCGCACTGATGCGCCGCAGAGTTCTGGCCGGGGCTAGAGCCGGGCTCGCAGGCGGGCACCCTGGGCAAATCCGCTGGGCATGCAAAGCAACGGCCACAGAGGCTGCGCACCCCTGCTCACAGGGGGCCCGAGCCGTGGCCTGCACTGTAAAGCGCCCAGGACTCATGGCCGGGCCCTGACTTACAGGGTGGCCCTGGTCCTTAAGGCATTCGGAGGCTCCTTCTCTCCGACTGAGGGGCACCTTCACCCTCACCCCACTAGCGGGGCGGTCACACCACACAGGCTGCCAGCTGAGGGAGCACAAAGGCTCCCAGACCCAGGACCTGCTTACAGGCTGGTCCACACCCAGGGAGCCGCAGAGCTCGGCCTTCCCCCTGCACCAACAGGAACGAGACTCCACAGCCAGGTACCGGAGCTTCAGAGCTAAAGGCCGGGGGACTGGCGGATACAGCCCCGAGCCTCTCAAAGACTAGGGCCAGACATTCCCAAATAAGCTCCAGGGAGCCCAAGGCTCCGACCTGCGTCCGAGTTACGGGCGGGCCTCCTGGCTGCACCACACCATCAACATTACCATTATCATTATCATTGTCATTATCATTGTCATATCATTATCATCATCATCATCATCATTATCATTGTCATTATCATTATCATCATCATCATCATCATTTTCATCACGTAGTCCTTCAGGAGCCCAGCGCACAACCTCGACCCCAACCAGGGGGAGGTCAGCCCAGCCAAAGGTGGGCCTGCAACCTGTGGCACTGCATTTCCTCAACCTGCACCCTCTAAAGGGCGAGGGAGGGCTCGTTCCTGTGGGCTGGCTAAGAACAGCCTCCCATGCCCTGCTTAAAGCAGGCTGGGGCTGCTCCAGGGAACAAAGGGCTCCACAGATTGGGACTGTGCGTGGAAGCTGGAGACCTTCAACACGCCAAGGGGAAAATACTGCGACACACCCTGACAACAGGGGGTCACGCTGGCAGGTCACCAGCAGGACAGGCAGCCATGCAGGCAGAGACCCAGGTCCTGACTACAGGCAGGTCGCATTGCCTGCACCACAACTAAGTGGCTTGGCACCGTCCTTGGAAAGAAGGGGCGAGTCCAGACCGTCCCTCCGCTCATGGACTTAGAGGGGACCCCCCTGTTACTGCACAGATCCCTGCTCTCCCTCCAGGGAGGTTTAAGCTAAGCTGCAGCAATTAAAACAGGGGCCTAAAGGATAAGCTCACTCACTCCCTCACCACTCACACACATTGATTGACAAGGACAAGACACACAAAACAGAACGTCCCAAAAAGGGAGACGGTCTCTGTGCAGCCAATGTCTGGGGTTTCACCCTACTCACCAGCAAGAGAGGAAAGCCTCAGACCATGCCCAGGCCTGTGTGGAAGCCAGAGAACTTCAACAGGCCAAGGGGCAAATGCTGTGACACGCCCTGACAACAGGGGGTCACGCTGGGTAGGCCACCAGCAGGCAGAAAGCTGCTGGGGCAGAGAAGTTGGGCAGGGAAATGGCCCTCCCCTGCTTACAGGGTGGCCTGGGGGTCCAGAGAGCTCCATTTCCCCCTCGGGTGCGGAGACGCTGGCTCTCACCCTCCTTACAGGGTTGCCACGCTCTCCGGGCAGCCAAAGGAGCAACACGGCCAAAGGCCAAAACCAACAGTAGCAAAGACCTGAGCCCTGCTTACAGGGAGGTCGCCCAGCACACAACATTCCTCACGGCACCCCAAAGGTGCCATCATGCTCTTACGTGACCTCCCCCTGTGCCCACAGGGGGTCCCTTTGCCCAGGGTGCCTTTCTCGTGCCCCCTCTTCTGCCCCACGCCGCTCCTCGCCTCGCCGTTCCACACGACGCCTCTTCTCTCTTCTCTTGACACGCCGCCTCTTCTCTCTTGACACGCAGCCTCTTCTCTCTTCTCTTGACACGACGCCTCTTCTCTCTTCTCTGACAGCTTCTGCCAAGGAAGGAAAATGTCATTAGCTCTGGGAAGGGCCAACTCTTCTCCCTGAAGGAAACGTGGATCCATAGCCCTGGAGGGAGCTCCTCAAGGCACCACCAGCCCACCCACTCACCCACCCGCCCGCACACCCTCCCTCAATTTCAGCCTGGCTCACCGCACTGATGCGCCGCAGAGTTCTGGCCGGGGCTAGAGCCGGGCTCGCAGGCGGGCACCCTGGGCAAATCCGCTGGGCATGCAAAGCAACGGCCACAGAGGCTGCGCACCCCTGCTCACAGGGGGCCCGAGCCGTGGCCTGCACTGTAAAGCGCCCAGGACTCATGGCCGGGCCCTGACTTACAGGGTGGCCCTGGTCCTTAAGGCATTCGGAGGCTCCTTCTCTCCGACTGAGGGGCACCTTCACCCTCACCCCACTAGCGGGGCGGTCACACCACACAGGCTGCCAGCTGAGGGAGCACAAAGGCTCCCAGACCCAGGACCTGCTTACAGGCTGGTCCACACCCAGGGAGCCGCAGAGCTCGGCCTTCCCCCTGCACCAACAGGAACGAGACTCCACAGCCAGGTACCGGAGCTTCAGAGCTAAAGGCCGGGGGACTGGCGGATACAGCCCCGAGCCTCTCAAAGACTAGGGCCAGACATTCCCAAATAAGCTCCAGGGAGCCCAAGGCTCCGACCTGCGTCCGAGTTACGGGCGGGCCTCCTGGCTGCACCACCCCATCAACATTACCATTATCATTATCATTGTCATTATCATTGTCATTATCATTATCATCATCATCATCATCATCATTATCATTGTCATTATCATTATCATCATCATCATTTTCATCACGTTAGTCCTTCAGGAGCCCAGCGCACAACCTCGACCCCAACCCGGGGGAGGTCAGCCCAGCCAACGGTGGGCCTGCAACCTGTGGCACTGCATTTCCTCAACCTGCACCCTCTAAAGGGCGAGGGAGGGCTCGTTCCTGTGGGCTGGCTAAGAACAGCCTCCCATGCCCTGCTTAAAGCAGGCTGGGGCTGCTCCAGGGAACAAAGGGCTCCACAGATTGGGACTGTGCGTGGAAGCTGGAGACCTTCAACACGCCAAGGGGAAAATACTGCGACACACCCTGACAACAGGGGGTCACGCTGGCAGGTCACCAGCAGGACAGGCAGCCATGCAGGCAGAGACCCAGGTCCTGACTACAGGCAGGTCGCATTGCCTGCACCACAACTAAGTGGCTTGGCACCGTCCTTGGAAAGAAGGGGCGAGTCCAGACCGTCCCTCCGCTCATGGACTTAGAGGGGACCCCCCTGTTACTGCACAGATCCCTGCTCTCCCTCCAGGGAGGTTTAAGCTAAGCTGCAGCAATTAAAACAGGGGCCTAAAGGATAAGCTCACTCACTCCCTCACCACTCACACACATTGATTGACAAGGACAAGACACACAAAACAGAACGTCCCAAAAAGGGAGACGGTCTCTGTGCAGCCAATGTCTGGGGTTTCACCCTACTCACCAGCAAGAGAGGAAAGCCTCAGACCATGCCCAGGCCTGTGTGGAAGCCAGAGAACTTCAACAGGCCAAGGGGCAAATGCTGTGACACGCCCTGACAACAGGGGGTCACGCTGGGTAGGCCACCAGCAGGCAGAAAGCTGCTGGGGCAGAGAAGTTGGGCAGGGAAATGGCCCTCCCCTGCTTACAGGGTGGCCTGGGGGTCCAGAGAGCTCCATTTCCCCCTCGGGTGCGGAGACGCTGGCTCTCACCCTCCTTACAGGGTTGCCACGCTCTCCGGGCAGCCAAAGGAGCAACACGGCCAAAGGCCAAAACCAACAGTAGCAAAGACCTGAGCCCTGCTTACAGGGAGGTCGCCCAGCACACAACATTCCTCACGGCACCCCAAAGGTGCCATCATGCTCTTACGTGACCTCCCCCTGTGCCCACAGGGGGTCCCTTTGCCCAGGGTGCCTTTCTCGTGCCCCCTCTTCTGCCCCACGCCGCTCCTCGCCTCGCCGTTCCACACGACGCCTCTTCTCTCTTCTCTTGACACGCCGCCTCTTCTCTCTTGACACGCAGCCTCTTCTCTCTTCTCTTGACACGACGCCTCTTCTCTCTTCTCTGACAGCTTCTGCCAAGGAAGGAAAATGTCATTAGCTCTGGGAAGGGCCAACTCTTCTCCCTGAAGGAAACGTGGATCCATAGCCCTGGAGGGAGCTCCTCAAGGCACCACCAGCCCACCCACTCACCCACCCGCCCGCACACCCTCCCTCAATTTCAGCCTGGCTCACCGCACTGATGCGCCGCAGAGTTCTGGCCGGGGCTAGAGCCGGGCTCGCAGGCGGGCACCCTGGGCAAATCCGCTGGGCATGCAAAGCAACGGCCACAGAGGCTGCGCACCCCTGCTCACAGGGGGCCCGAGCCGTGGCCTGCACTGTAAAGCGCCCAGGACTCATGGCCGGGCCCTGACTTACAGGGTGGCCCTGGTCCTTAAGGCATTCGGAGGCTCCTTCTCTCCGACTGAGGGGCACCTTCACCCTCACCCCACTAGCGGGGCGGTCACACCACACAGGCTGCCAGCTGAGGGAGCACAAAGGCTCCCAGACCCAGGACCTGCTTACAGGCTGGTCCACACCCAGGGAGCCGCAGAGCTCGGCCTTCCCCCTGCACCAACAGGAACGAGACTCCACAGCCAGGTACCGGAGCTTCAGAGCTAAAGGCCGGGGGACTGGCGGATACAGCCCCGAGCCTCTCAAAGACTAGGGCCAGACATTCCCAAATAAGCTCCAGGGAGCCCAAGGCTCCGACCTGCGTCCGAGTTACGGGCGGGCCTCCTGGCTGCACCACACCATCAACATTACCATTATCATTATCATTGTCATTATCATTGTCATTATCATCATATCATCATCATCATTATCATTGTCATTATCATTATCATCATCATCATTTTCATCACGTAGTCCTTCAGGAGCCCAGCGCACAACCTCGACCCCAACCAGGGGGAGGTCAGCCCAGCCAAAGGTGGGCCTGCAACCTGTGGCACTGCATTTCCTCAACCTGCACCCTCTAAAGGGCGAGGGAGGGCTCGTTCCTGTGGGCTGGCTAAGAACAGCCTCCCATGCCCTGCTTAAAGCAGGCTGGGGCTGCTCCAGGGAACAAAGGGCTCCACAGATTGGGACTGTGCGTGGAAGCTGGAGACCTTCAACACGCCAAGGGGAAAATACTGCGACACACCCTGACAACAGGGGGTCACGCTGGCAGGTCACCAGCAGGACAGGCAGCCATGCAGGCAGAGACCCAGGTCCTGACTACAGGCAGGTCGCATTGCCTGCACCACAACTAAGTGGCTTGGCACCGTCCTTGGAAAGAAGGGGCGAGTCCAGACCGTCCCTCCGCTCATGGACTTAGAGGGGACCCCCCTGTTACTGCACAGATCCCTGCTCTCCCTCCAGGGAGGTTTAAGCTAAGCTGCAGCAATTAAAACAGGGGCCTAAAGGATAAGCTCACTCACTCCCTCACCACTCACACACATTGATTGACAAGGACAAGACACACAAAACAGAACGTCCCAAAAAGGGAGACGGTCTCTGTGCAGCCAATGTCTGGGGTTTCACCCTACTCACCAGCAAGAGAGGAAAGCCTCAGACCATGCCCAGGCCTGTGTGGAAGCCAGAGAACTTCAACAGGCCAAGGGGCAAATGCTGTGACACGCCCTGACAACAGGGGGTCACGCTGGGTAGGCCACCAGCAGGCAGAAAGCTGCTGGGGCAGAGAAGTTGGGCAGGGAAATGGCCCTCCCCTGCTTACAGGGTGGCCTGGGGGTCCAGAGAGCTCCATTTCCCCCTCGGGTGCGGAGACGCTGGCTCTCACCCTCCTTACAGGGTTGCCACGCTCTCCGGGCAGCCAAAGGAGCAACACGGCCAAAGGCCAAAACCAACAGTAGCAAAGACCTGAGCCCTGCTTACAGGGAGGTCGCCCAGCACACAACATTCCTCACGGCACCCCAAAGGTGCCATCATGCTCTTACGTGACCTCCCCCTGTGCCCACAGGGGGTCCCTTTGCCCAGGGTGCCTTTCTCGTGCCCCCTCTTCTGCCCCACGCCGCTCCTCGCCTCGCCGTTCCACACGACGCCTCTTCTCTCTTCTCTTGACACGCCGCCTCTTCTCTCTTGACACGCAGCCTCTTCTCTCTTCTCTTGACACGACGCCTCTTCTCTCTTCTCTGACAGCTTCTGCCAAGGAAGGAAAATGTCATTAGCTCTGGGAAGGGCCAACTCTTCTCCCTGAAGGAAACGTGGATCCATAGCCCTGGAGGGAGCTCCTCAAGGCACCACCAGCCCACCCACTCACCCACCCGCCCGCACACCCTCCCTCAATTTCAGCCTGGCTCACCGCACTGATGCGCCGCAGAGTTCTGGCCGGGGCTAGAGCCGGGCTCGCAGGCGGGCACCCTGGGCAAATCCGCTGGGCATGCAAAGCAACGGCCACAGAGGCTGCGCACCCCTGCTCACAGGGGGCCCGAGCCGTGGCCTGCACTGTAAAGCGCCCAGGACTCATGGCCGGGCCCTGACTTACAGGGTGGCCCTGGTCCTTAAGGCATTCGGAGGCTCCTTCTCTCCGACTGAGGGGCACCTTCACCCTCACCCCACTAGCGGGGAGGTCACACCACACAGGCTGCCAGCTGAGGGAGCACAAAGGCTCCCAGACCCAGGACCTGCTTACAGGCTGGTCCACACCCAGGGAGCCGCAGAGCTCGGCCTTCCCCCTGCACCAACAGGAACGAGACTCCACAGCCAG
This sequence comes from Melopsittacus undulatus, assembly GCF_012275295.1. Taxonomy (NCBI): domain Eukaryota; kingdom Metazoa; phylum Chordata; class Aves; order Psittaciformes; family Psittaculidae; genus Melopsittacus; species Melopsittacus undulatus. The sequence goes on along the minus strand of NW_022994371.1, from coordinate 16,718 downwards.
GTACCGGAGCTTCAGAGCTAAAGGCCGGGGGACTGGCGGATACAGCCCCGAGCCTCTCAAAGACTAGGGCCAGACATTCCCAAATAAGCTCCAGGGAGCCCAAGGCTCCGACCTGCGTCCGAGTTACGGGCGGGCCTCCTGGCTGCACCACACCATCAACATTACCATTATCATTATCATTGTCATTATCATTGTCATTATCATTGTCATCATCATCATCATCATTATCATTGTCATTATCATTGTCATTATCATTATCATCATCATCATTTTCATCACGTAGTCCTTCAGGAGCCCAGCGCACAACCTCGACCCCAACCAGGGGGAGGTCAGCCCAGCCAAAGGTGGGCCTGCAACCTGTGGCACTGCATTTCCTCAACCTGCACCCTCTAAAGGGCGAGGGAGGGCTCGTTCCTGTGGGCTGGCTAAGAACAGCCTCCCATGCCCTGCTTAAAGCAGGCTGGGGCTGCTCCAGGGAACAAAGGGCTCCACAGATTGGGACTGTGCGTGGAAGCTGGAGACCTTCAACACGCCAAGGGGAAAATACTGCGACACACCCTGACAACAGGGGGTCACGCTGGCAGGTCACCAGCAGGACAGGCAGCCATGCAGGCAGAGACCCAGGTCCTGACTACAGGCAGGTCGCATTGCCTGCACCACAACTAAGTGGCTTGGCACCGTCCTTGGAAAGAAGGGGCGAGTCCAGACCGTCCCTCCGCTCATGGACTTAGAGGGGACCCCCCTGTTACTGCACAGATCCCTGCTCTCCCTCCAGGGAGGTTTAAGCTAAGCTGCAGCAATTAAAACAGGGGCCTAAAGGATAAGCTCACTCACTCCCTCACCACTCACACACATTGATTGACAAGGACAAGACACACAAAACAGAACGTCCCAAAAAGGGAGACGGTCTCTGTGCAGCCAATGTCTGGGGTTTCACCCTACTCACCAGCAAGAGAGGAAAGCCTCAGACCATGCCCAGGCCTGTGTGGAAGCCAGAGAACTTCAACAGGCCAAGGGGCAAATGCTGTGACACGCCCTGACAACAGGGGGTCACGCTGGGTAGGCCACCAGCAGGCAGAAAGCTGCTGGGGCAGAGAAGTTGGGCAGGGAAATGGCCCTCCCCTGCTTACAGGGTGGCCTGGGGGTCCAGAGAGCTCCATTTCCCCCTCGGGTGCGGAGACGCTGGCTCTCACCCTCCTTACAGGGTTGCCACGCTCTCCGGGCAGCCAAAGGAGCAACACGGCCAAAGGCCAAAACCAACAGTAGCAAAGACCTGAGCCCTGCTTACAGGGAGGTCGCCCAGCACACAACATTCCTCACGGCACCCCAAAGGTGCCATCATGCTCTTACGTGACCTCCCCCTGTGCCCACAGGGGGTCCCTTTGCCCAGGGTGCCTTTCTCGTGCCCCCTCTTCTGCCCCACGCCGCTCCTCGCCTCGCCGTTCCACACGACGCCTCTTCTCTCTTCTCTTGACACGCCGCCTCTTCTCTCTTGACACGCAGCCTCTTCTCTCTTCTCTTGACACGACGCCTCTTCTCTCTTCTCTGACAGCTTCTGCCAAGGAAGGAAAATGTCATTAGCTCTGGGAAGGGCCAACTCTTCTCCCTGAAGGAAACGTGGATCCATAGCCCTGGAGGGAGCTCCTCAAGGCACCACCAGCCCACCCACTCACCCACCCGCCCGCACACCCTCCCTCAATTTCAGCCTGGCTCACCGCACTGATGCGCCGCAGAGTTCTGGCCGGGGCTAGAGCCGGGCTCGCAGGCGGGCACCCTGGGCAAATCCGCTGGGCATGCAAAGCAACGGCCACAGAGGCTGCGCACCCCTGCTCACAGGGGGCCCGAGCCGTGGCCTGCACTGTAAAGCGCCCAGGACTCATGGCCGGGCCCTGACTTACAGGGTGGCCCTGGTCCTTAAGGCATTCGGAGGCTCCTTCTCTCCGACTGAGGGGCACCTTCACCCTCACCCCACTAGCGGGGCGGTCACACCACACAGGCTGCCAGCTGAGGGAGCACAAAGGCTCCCAGACCCAGGACCTGCTTACAGGCTGGTCCACACCCAGGGAGCCGCAGAGCTCGGCCTTCCCCCTGCACCAACAGGAACGAGACTCCACAGCCAGGTACCGGAGCTTCAGAGCTAAAGGCCGGGGGACTGGCGGATACAGCCCCGAGCCTCTCAAAGACTAGGGCCAGACATTCCCAAATAAGCTCCAGGGAGCCCAAGGCTCCGACCTGCGTCCGAGTTACGGGCGGGCCTCCTGGCTGCACCACACCATCAACATTACCATTATCATTATCATTGTCATTATCATTGTCATCATTATCATCATATCATCATCATCATTATCATTGTCATTATCATTATCATCATCATCATTTTCATCACGTTGTCCTTCAGGAGCCCAGCGCACAACCTCGACCCCAACCAGGGGGAGGTCAGCCCAGCCAAAGGTGGGCCTGCAACCTGTGGCACTGCATTTCCTCAACCTGCACCCTCTAAAGGGCGAGGGAGGGCTCGTTCCTGTGGGCTGGCTAAGAACAGCCTCCCATGCCCTGCTTAAAGCAGGCTGGGGCTGCTCCAGGGAACAAAGGGCTCCACAGATTGGGACTGTGCGTGGAAGCTGGAGACCTTCAACACGCCAAGGAGAAAATACTGCGACACACCCTGACAACAGGGGGTCACGCTGGCAGGTCACCAGCAGGACAGGCAGCCATGCAGGCAGAGACCCAGGTCCTGACTACAGGCAGGTCGCATTGCCTGCACCACAACTAAGTGGCTTGGCACCGTCCTTGGAAAGAAGGGGCGAGTCCAGACCGTCCCTCCGCTCATGGACTTAGAGGGGACCCCCCTGTTACTGCACAGATCCCTGCTCTCCCTCCAGGGAGGTTTAAGCTAAGCTGCAGCAATTAAAACAGGGGCCTAAAGGATAAGCTCACTCACTCCCTCACCACTCACACACATTGATTGACAAGGACAAGACACACAAAACAGAACGTCCCAAAAAGGGAGACGGTCTCTGTGCAGCCAATGTCTGGGGTTTCACCCTACTCACCAGCAAGAGAGGAAAGCCTCAGACCATGCCCAGGCCTGTGTGGAAGCCAGAGAACTTCAACAGGCCAAGGGGCAAATGCTGTGACACGCCCTGACAACAGGGGGTCACGCTGGGTAGGCCACCAGCAGGCAGAAAGCTGCTGGGGCAGAGAAGTTGGGCAGGGAAATGGCCCTCCCCTGCTTACAGGGTGGCCTGGGGGTCCAGAGAGCTCCATTTCCCCCTCGGGTGCGGAGACGCTGGCTCTCACCCTCCTTACAGGGTTGCCACGCTCTCCGGGCAGCCAAAGGAGCAACACGGCCAAAGGCCAAAACCAACAGTAGCAAAGACCTGAGCCCTGCTTACAGGGAGGTCGCCCAGCACACAACATTCCTCACGGCACCCCAAAGGTGCCATCATGCTCTTACGTGACCTCCCCCTGTGCCCACAGGGGGTCCCTTTGCCCAGGGTGCCTTTCTCGTGCCCCCTCTTCTGCCCCACGCCGCTCCTCGCCTCGCCGTTCCACACGACGCCTCTTCTCTCTTCTCTTGACACGCCGCCTCTTCTCTCTTGACACGCAGCCTCTTCTCTCTTCTCTTGACACGACGCCTCTTCTCTCTTCTCTGACAGCTTCTGCCAAGGAAGGAAAATGTCATTAGCTCTGGGAAGGGCCAACTCTTCTCCCTGAAGGAAACGTGGATCCATAGCCCTGGAGGGAGCTCCTCAAGGCACCACCAGCCCACCCACTCACCCACCCGCCCGCACACCCTCCCTCAATTTCAGCCTGGCTCACCGCACTGATGCGCCGCAGAGTTCTGGCCGGGGCTAGAGCCGGGCTCGCAGGCGGGCACCCTGGGCAAATCCGCTGGGCATGCAAAGCAACGGCCACAGAGGCTGCGCACCCCTGCTCACAGGGGGCCCGAGCCGTGGCCTGCACTGTAAAGCGCCCAGGACTCATGGCCGGGCCCTGACTTACAGGGTGGCCCTGGTCCTTAAGGCATTCGGAGGCTCCTTCTCTCCGACTGAGGGGCACCTTCACCCTCACCCCACTAGCGGGGCGGTCACACCACACAGGCTGCCAGCTGAGGGAGCACAAAGGCTCCCAGACCCAGGACCTGCTTACAGGCTGGTCCACACCCAGGGAGCCGCAGAGCTCGGCCTTCCCCCTGCACCAACAGGAACGAGACTCCACAGCCAGGTACCGGAGCTTCAGAGCTAAAGGCCGGGGGACTGGCGGATACAGCCCCGAGCCTCTCAAAGACTAGGGCCAGACATTCCCAAATAAGCTCCAGGGAGCCCAAGGCTCCGACCTGCGTCCGAGTTACGGGCGGGCCTCCTGGCTGCACCACACCATCAACATTACCATTATCATTATCATTGTCATTATCATTATCATCATTATCATTCATCATCATCATCATTATCATTGTCATTATCATTATCATCATCATCATCATCATTTTCATCACGTAGTCCTTCAGGAGCCCAGCGCACAACCTCGACCCCAACCAGGGGGAGGTCAGCCCAGCCAAAGGTGGGCCTGCAACCTGTGGCACTGCATTTCCTCAACCTGCACCCTCTAAAGGGCGAGGGAGGGCTCGTTCCTGTGGGCTGGCTAAGAACAGCCTCCCATGCCCTGCTTAAAGCAGGCTGGGGCTGCTCCAGGGAACAAAGGGCTCCACAGATTGGGACTGTGCGTGGAAGCTGGAGACCTTCAACACGCCAAGGGGAAAATACTGCGACACACCCTGACAACAGGGGGTCACGCTGGCAGGTCACCAGCAGGACAGGCAGCCATGCAGGCAGAGACCCAGGTCCTGACTACAGGCAGGTCGCATTGCCTGCACCACAACTAAGTGGCTTGGCACCGTCCTTGGAAAGAAGGGGCGAGTCCAGACCGTCCCTCCGCTCATGGACTTAGAGGGGACCCCCCTGTTACTGCACAGATCCCTGCTCTCCCTCCAGGGAGGTTTAAGCTAAGCTGCAGCAATTAAAACAGGGGCCTAAAGGATAAGCTCACTCACTCCCTCACCACTCACACACATTGATTGACAAGGACAAGACACACAAAACAGAACGTCCCAAAAAGGGAGACGGTCTCTGTGCAGCCAATGTCTGGGGTTTCACCCTACTCACCAGCAAGAGAGGAAAGCCTCAGACCATGCCCAGGCCTGTGTGGAAGCCAGAGAACTTCAACAGGCCAAGGGGCAAATGCTGTGACACGCCCTGACAACAGGGGGTCACGCTGGGTAGGCCACCAGCAGGCAGAAAGCTGCTGGGGCAGAGAAGTTGGGCAGGGAAATGGCCCTCCCCTGCTTACAGGGTGGCCTGGGGGTCCAGAGAGCTCCATTTCCCCCTCGGGTGCGGAGACGCTGGCTCTCACCCTCCTTACAGGGTTGCCACGCTCTCCGGGCAGCCAAAGGAGCAACACGGCCAAAGGCCAAAACCAACAGTAGCAAAGACCTGAGCCCTGCTTACAGGGAGGTCGCCCAGCACACAACATTCCTCACGGCACCCCAAAGGTGCCATCATGCTCTTACGTGACCTCCCCCTGTGCCCACAGGGGGTCCCTTTGCCCAGGGTGCCTTTCTCGTGCCCCCTCTTCTGCCCCACGCCGCTCCTCGCCTCGCCGTTCCACACGACGCCTCTTCTCTCTTCTCTTGACACGCCGCCTCTTCTCTCTTGACACGCAGCCTCTTCTCTCTTCTCTTGACACGACGCCTCTTCTCTCTTCTCTGACAGCTTCTGCCAAGGAAGGAAAATGTCATTAGCTCTGGGAAGGGCCAACTCTTCTCCCTGAAGGAAACGTGGATCCATAGCCCTGGAGGGAGCTCCTCAAGGCACCACCAGCCCACCCACTCACCCACCCGCCCGCACACCCTCCCTCAATTTCAGCCTGGCTCACCGCACTGATGCGCCGCAGAGTTCTGGCCGGGGCTAGAGCCGGGCTCGCAGGCGGGCACCCTGGGCAAATCCGCTGGGCATGCAAAGCAACGGCCACAGAGGCTGCGCACCCCTGCTCACAGGGGGCCCGAGCCGTGGCCTGCACTGTAAAGCGCCCAGGACTCATGGCCGGGCCCTGACTTACAGGGTGGCCCTGGTCCTTAAGGCATTCGGAGGCTCCTTCTCTCCGACTGAGGGGCACCTTCACCCTCACCCCACTAGCGGGGCGGTCACACCACACAGGCTGCCAGCTGAGGGAGCACAAAGGCTCCCAGACCCAGGACCTGCTTACAGGCTGGTCCACACCCAGGGAGCCGCAGAGCTCGGCCTTCCCCCTGCACCAACAGGAACGAGACTCCACAGCCAGGTACCGGAGCTTCAGAGCTAAAGGCCGGGGGACTGGCGGATACAGCCCCGAGCCTCTCAAAGACTAGGGCCAGACATTCCCAAATAAGCTCCAGGGAGCCCAAGGCTCCGACCTGCGTCCGAGTTACGGGCGGGCCTCCTGGCTGCACCACACCATCAACATTACCATTATCATTATCATTGTCATTATCATTATCATCATTATCATATCATCATCATTATCATTAGTCATTATCATTATCATTATCATCATCATCATTTTCATCACGTAGTCCTTCAGGAGCCCAGCGCACAACCTCGACCCCAACCAGGGGGAGGTCAGCCCAGCCAAAGGTGGGCCTGCAACCTGTGGCACTGCATTTCCTCAACCTGCACCCTCTAAAGGGCGAGGGAGGGCTCGTTCCTGTGGGCTGGCTAAGAACAGCCTCCCATGCCCTGCTTAAAGCAGGCTGGGGCTGCTCCAGGGAACAAAGGGCTCCACAGATTGGGACTGTGCGTGGAAGCTGGAGACCTTCAACACGCCAAGGGGAAAATACTGCGACACACCCTGACAACAGGGGGTCACGCTGGCAGGTCACCAGCAGGACAGGCAGCCATGCAGGCAGAGACCCAGGTCCTGACTACAGGCAGGTCGCATTGCCTGCACCACAACTAAGTGGCTTGGCACCGTCCTTGGAAAGAAGGGGCGAGTCCAGACCGTCCCTCCGCTCATGGACTTAGAGGGGACCCCCCTGTTACTGCACAGATCCCTGCTCTCCCTCCAGGGAGGTTTAAGCTAAGCTGCAGCAATTAAAACAGGGGCCTAAAGGATAAGCTCACTCACTCCCTCACCACTCACACACATTGATTGACAAGGACAAGACACACAAAACAGAACGTCCCAAAAAGGGAGACGGTCTCTGTGCAGCCAATGTCTGGGGTTTCACCCTACTCACCAGCAAGAGAGGAAAGCCTCAGACCATGCCCAGGCCTGTGTGGAAGCCAGAGAACTTCAACAGGCCAAGGGGCAAATGCTGTGACACGCCCTGACAACAGGGGGTCACGCTGGGTAGGCCACCAGCAGGCAGAAAGCTGCTGGGGCAGAGAAGTTGGGCAGGGAAATGGCCCTCCCCTGCTTACAGGGTGGCCTGGGGGTCCAGAGAGCTCCATTTCCCCCTCGGGTGCGGAGACGCTGGCTCTCACCCTCCTTACAGGGTTGCCACGCTCTCCGGGCAGCCAAAGGAGCAACACGGCCAAAGGCCAAAACCAACAGTAGCAAAGACCTGAGCCCTGCTTACAGGGAGGTCGCCCAGCACACAACATTCCTCACGGCACCCCAAAGGTGCCATCATGCTCTTACGTGACCTCCCCCTGTGCCCACAGGGGGTCCCTTTGCCCAGGGTGCCTTTCTCGTGCCCCCTCTTCTGCCCCACGCCGCTCCTCGCCTCGCCGTTCCACACGACGCCTCTTCTCTCTTCTCTTGACACGCCGCCTCTTCTCTCTTGACACGCAGCCTCTTCTCTCTTCTCTTGACACGACGCCTCTTCTCTCTTCTCTGACAGCTTCTGCCAAGGAAGGAAAATGTCATTAGCTCTGGGAAGGGCCAACTCTTCTCCCTGAAGGAAACGTGGATCCATAGCCCTGGAGGGAGCTCCTCAAGGCACCACCAGCCCACCCACTCACCCACCCGCCCGCACACCCTCCCTCAATTTCAGCCTGGCTCACCGCACTGATGCGCCGCAGAGTTCTGGCCGGGGCTAGAGCCGGGCTCGCAGGCGGGCACCCTGGGCAAATCCGCTGGGCATGCAAAGCAACGGCCACAGAGGCTGCGCACCCCTGCTCACAGGGGGCCCGAGCCGTGGCCTGCACTGTAAAGCGCCCAGGACTCATGGCCGGGCCCTGACTTACAGGGTGGCCCTGGTCCTTAAGGCATTCGGAGGCTCCTTCTCTCCGACTGAGGGGCACCTTCACCCTCACCCCACTAGCGGGGCGGTCACACCACACAGGCTGCCAGCTGAGGGAGCACAAAGGCTCCCAGACCCAGGACCTGCTTACAGGCTGGTCCACACCCAGGGAGCCGCAGAGCTCGGCCTTCCCCCTGCACCAACAGGAACGAGACTCCACAGCCAGGTACCGGAGCTTCAGAGCTAAAGGCCGGGGGACTGGCGGATACAGCCCCGAGCCTCTCAAAGACTAGGGCCAGACATTCCCAAATAAGCTCCAGGGAGCCCAAGGCTCCGACCTGCGTCCGAGTTACGGGCGGGCCTCCTGGCTGCACCACACCATCAACATTACCATTATCATTATCATTGTCATTATCATTATCATTATCATCATCATCATCATCATCATTATCATTGTCATTATCATTATCATCATCATCATCATCATTTTCATCACGTAGTCCTTCAGGAGCCCAGCGCACAACCTCGACCCCAACCAGGGGGAGGTCAGCCCAGCCAAAGGTGGGCCTGCAACCTGTGGCACTGCATTTCCTCAACCTGCACCCTCTAAAGGGCGAGGGAGGGCTCGTTCCTGTGGGCTGGCTAAGAACAGCCTCCCATGCCCTGCTTAAAGCAGGCTGGGGCTGCTCCAGGGAACAAAGGGCTCCACAGATTGGGACTGTGCGTGGAAGCTGGAGACCTTCAACACGCCAAGGGGAAAATACTGCGACACACCCTGACAACAGGGGGTCACGCTGGCAGGTCACCAGCAGGACAGGCAGCCATGCAGGCAGAGACCCAGGTCCTGACTACAGGCAGGTCGCATTGCCTGCACCACAACTAAGTGGCTTGGCACCGTCCTTGGAAAGAAGGGGCGAGTCCAGACCGTCCCTCCGCTCATGGACTTAGAGGGGACCCCCCTGTTACTGCACAGATCCCTGCTCTCCCTCCAGGGAGGTTTAAGCTAAGCTGCAGCAATTAAAACAGGGGCCTAAAGGATAAGCTCACTCACTCCCTCACCACTCACACACATTGATTGACAAGGACAAGACACACAAAACAGAACGTCCCAAAAAGGGAGACGGTCTCTGTGCAGCCAATGTCTGGGGTTTCACCCTACTCACCAGCAAGAGAGGAAAGCCTCAGACCATGCCCAGGCCTGTGTGGAAGCCAGAGAACTTCAACAGGCCAAGGGGCAAATGCTGTGACACGCCCTGACAACAGGGGGTCACGCTGGGTAGGCCACCAGCAGGCAGAAAGCTGCTGGGGCAGAGAAGTTGGGCAGGGAAATGGCCCTCCCCTGCTTACAGGGTGGCCTGGGGGTCCAGAGAGCTCCATTTCCCCCTCGGGTGCGGAGACGCTGGCTCTCACCCTCCTTACAGGGTTGCCACGCTCTCCGGGCAGCCAAAGGAGCAACACGGCCAAAGGCCAAAACCAACAGTAGCAAAGACCTGAGCCCTGCTTACAGGGAGGTCGCCCAGCACACAACATTCCTCACGGCACCCCAAAGGTGCCATCATGCTCTTACGTGACCTCCCCCTGTGCCCACAGGGGGTCCCTTTGCCCAGGGTGCCTTTCTCGTGCCCCCTCTTCTGCCCCACGCCGCTCCTCGCCTCGCCGTTCCACACGACGCCTCTTCTCTCTTCTCTTGACACGCCGCCTCTTCTCTCTTGACACGCAGCCTCTTCTCTCTTCTCTTGACACGACGCCTCTTCTCTCTTCTCTGACAGCTTCTGCCAAGGAAGGAAAATGTCATTAGCTCTGGGAAGGGCCAACTCTTCTCCCTGAAGGAAACGTGGATCCATAGCCCTGGAGGGAGCTCCTCAAGGCACCACCAGCCCACCCACTCACCCACCCGCCCGCACACCCTCCCTCAATTTCAGCCTGGCTCACCGCACTGATGCGCCGCAGAGTTCTGGCCGGGGCTAGAGCCGGGCTCGCAGGCGGGCACCCTGGGCAAATCCGCTGGGCATGCAAAGCAACGGCCACAGAGGCTGCGCACCCCTGCTCACAGGGGGCCCGAGCCGTGGCCTGCACTGTAAAGCGCCCAGGACTCATGGCCGGGCCCTGACTTACAGGGTGGCCCTGGTCCTTAAGGCATTCGGAGGCTCCTTCTCTCCGACTGAGGGGCACCTTCACCCTCACCCCACTAGCGGGGCGGTCACACCACACAGGCTGCCAGCTGAGGGAGCACAAAGGCTCCCAGACCCAGGACCTGCTTACAGGCTGGTCCACACCCAGGGAGCCGCAGAGCTCGGCCTTCCCCCTGCACCAACAGGAACGAGACTCCACAGCCAGGTACCGGAGCTTCAGAGCTAAAGGCCGGGGGACTGGCGGATACAGCCCCGAGCCTCTCAAAGACTAGGGCCAGACATTCCCAAATAAGCTCCAGGGAGCCCAAGGCTCCGACCTGCGTCCGAGTTACGGGCGGGCCTCCTGGCTGCACCACACCATCAACATTACCATTATCATTATCATTATCATTGTCATTATCATTCATTATCATATCATCATCATCATCATTATCATTGTCATTATCATTATCATCATCATCATCATCATTTTCATCACGTAGTCCTTCAGGAGCCCAGCGCACAACCTCGACCCCAACCAGGGGGAGGTCAGCCCAGCCAAAGGTGGGCCTGCAACCTGTGGCACTGCATTTCCTCAACCTGCACCCTCTAAAGGGCGAGGGAGGGCTCGTTCCTGTGGGCTGGCTAAGAACAGCCTCCCATGCCCTGCTTAAAGCAGGCTGGGGCTGCTCCAGGGAACAAAGGGCTCCACAGATTGGGACTGTGCGTGGAAGCTGGAGACCTTCAACACGCCAAGGGGAAAATACTGCGACACACCCTGACAACAGGGGGTCACGCTGGCAGGTCACCAGCAGGACAGGCAGCCATGCAGGCAGAGACCCAGGTCCTGACTACAGGCAGGTCGCATTGCCTGCACCACAACTAAGTGGCTTGGCACCGTCCTTGGAAAGAAGGGGCGAGTCCAGACCGTCCCTCCGCTCATGGACTTAGAGGGGACCCCCCTGTTACTGCACAGATCCCTGCTCTCCCTCCAGGGAGGTTTAAGCTAAGCTGCAGCAATTAAAACAGGGGCCTAAAGGATAAGCTCACTCACTCCCTCACCACTCACACACATTGATTGACAAGGACAAGACACACAAAACAGAACGTCCCAAAAAGGGAGACGGTCTCTGTGCAGCCAATGTCTGGGGTTTCACCCTACTCACCAGCAAGAGAGGAAAGCCTCAGACCATGCCCAGGCCTGTGTGGAAGCCAGAGAACTTCAACAGGCCAAGGGGCAAATGCTGTGACACGCCCTGACAACAGGGGGTCACGCTGGGTAGGCCACCAGCAGGCAGAAAGCTGCTGGGGCAGAGAAGTTGGGCAGGGAAATGGCCCTCCCCTGCTTACAGGGTGGCCTGGGGGTCCAGAGAGCTCCATTTCCCCCTCGGGTGCGGAGACGCTGGCTCTCACCCTCCTTACAGGGTTGCCACGCTCTCCGGGCAGCCAAAGGAGCAACACGGCCAAAGGCCAAAACCAACAGTAGCAAAGACCTGAGCCCTGCTTACAGGGAGGTCGCCCAGCACACAACATTCCTCACGGCACCCCAAAGGTGCCATCATGCTCTTACGTGACCTCCCCCTGTGCCCACAGGGGGTCCCTTTGCCCAGGGTGCCTTTCTCGTGCCCCCTCTTCTGCCCCACGCCGCTCCTCGCCTCGCCGTTCCACACGACGCCTCTTCTCTCTTCTCTTGACACGCCGCCTCTTCTCTCTTGACACGCAGCCTCTTCTCTCTTCTCTTGACACGACGCCTCTTCTCTCTTCTCTGACAGCTTCTGCCAAGGAAGGAAAATGTCATTAGCTCTGGGAAGGGCCAACTCTTCTCCCTGAAGGAAACGTGGATCCATAGCCCTGGAGGGAGCTCCTCAAGGCACCACCAGCCCACCCACTCACCCACCCGCCCGCACACCCTCCCTCAATTTCAGCCTGGCTCACCGCACTGATGCGCCGCAGAGTTCTGGCCGGGGCTAGAGCCGGGCTCGCAGGCGGGCACCCTGGGCAAATCCGCTGGGCATGCAAAGCAACGGCCACAGAGGCTGCGCACCCCTGCTCACAGGGGGCCCGAGCCGTGGCCTGCACTGTAAAGCGCCCAGGACTCATGGCCGGGCCCTGACTTACAGGGTGGCCCTGGTCCTTAAGGCATTCGGAGGCTCCTTCTCTCCGACTGAGGGGCACCTTCACCCTCACCCCACTAGCGGGGCGGTCACACCACACAGGCTGCCAGCTGAGGGAGCACAAAGGCTCCCAGACCCAGGACCTGCTTACAGGCTGGTCCACACCCAGGGAGCCGCAGAGCTCGGCCTTCCCCCTGCACCAACAGGAACGAGACTCCACAGCCAGGTACCGGAGCTTCAGAGCTAAAGGCCGGGGGACTGGCGGATACAGCCCCGAGCCTCTCAAAGACTAGGGCCAGACATTCCCAAATAAGCTCCAGGGAGCCCAAGGCTCCGACCTGCGTCCGAGTTACGGGCGGGCCTCCTGGCTGCACCACACCATCAACATTACCATTATCATTATCATTATCATTGTCATTATCATTATCATCATTATCATCATCATCATCATTATCATTGTCATTATCATTATCATCATCATCATCATCATTTTCATCACGTAGTCCTTCAGGAGCCCAGCGCACAACCTCGACCCCAACCAGGGGGAGGTCAGCCCAGCCAAAGGTGGGCCTGCAACCTGTGGCACTGCATTTCCTCAACCTGCACCCTCTAAAGGGCGAGGGAGGGCTCGTTCCTGTGGGCTGGCTAAGAACAGCCTCCCATGCCCTGCTTAAAGCAGGCTGGGGCTGCTCCAGGGAACAAAGGGCTCCACAGATTGGGACTGTGCGTGGAAGCTGGAGACCTTCAACACGCCAAGGGGAAAATACTGCGACACACCCTGACAACAGGGGGTCACGCTGGCAGGTCACCAGCAGGACAGGCAGCCATGCAGGCAGAGACCCAGGTCCTGACTACAGGCAGGTCGCATTGCCTGCACCACAACTAAGTGGCTTGGCACCGTCCTTGGAAAGAAGGGGCGAGTCCAGACCGTCCCTCCGCTCATGGACTTAGAGGGGACCCCCCTGTTACTGCACAGATCCCTGCTCTCCCTCCAGGGAGGTTTAAGCTAAGCTGCAGCAATTAAAACAGGGGCCTAAAGGATAAGCTCACTCACTCCCTCACCACTCACACACATTGATTGACAAGGACAAGACACACAAAACAGAACGTCCCAAAAAGGGAGACGGTCTCTGTGCAGCCAATGTCTGGGGTTTCACCCTACTCACCAGCAAGAGAGGAAAGCCTCAGACCATGCCCAGGCCTGTGTGGAAGCCAGAGAACTTCAACAGGCCAAGGGGCAAATGCTGTGACACGCCCTGACAACAGGGGGTCACGCTGGGTAGGCCACCAGCAGGCAGAAAGCTGCTGGGGCAGAGAAGTTGGGCAGGGAAATGGCCCTCCCCTGCTTACAGGGTGGCCTGGGGGTCCAGAGAGCTCCATTTCCCCCTCGGGTGCGGAGACGCTGGCTCTCACCCTCCTTACAGGGTTGCCACGCTCTCCGGGCAGCCAAAGGAGCAACACGGCCAAAGGCCAAAACCAACAGTAGCAAAGACCTGAGCCCTGCTTACAGGGAGGTCGCCCAGCACACAACATTCCTCACGGCACCCCAAAGGTGCCATCATGCTCTTACGTGACCTCCCCCTGTGCCCACAGGGGGTCCCTTTGCCCAGGGTGCCTTTCTCGTGCCCCCTCTTCTGCCCCACGCCGCTCCTCGCCTCGCCGTTCCACACGACGCCTCTTCTCTCTTCTCTTGACACGCCGCCTCTTCTCTCTTGACACGCAGCCTCTTCTCTCTTCTCTTGACACGACGCCTCTTCTCTCTTCTCTGACAGCTTCTGCCAAGGAAGGAAAATGTCATTAGCTCTGGGAAGGGCCAACTCTTCTCCCTGAAGGAAACGTGGATCCATAGCCCTGGAGGGAGCTCCTCAAGGCACCACCAGCCCACCCACTCACCCACCCGCCCGCACACCCTCCCTCAATTTCAGCCTGGCTCACCGCACTGATGCGCCGCAGAGTTCTGGCCGGGGCTAGAGCCGGGCTCGCAGGCGGGCACCCTGGGCAAATCCGCTGGGCATGCAAAGCAACGGCCACAGAGGCTGCGCACCCCTGCTCACAGGGGGCCCGAGCCGTGGCCTGCACTGTAAAGCGCCCAGGACTCATGGCCGGGCCCTGACTTACAGGGTGGCCCTGGTCCTTAAGGCATTCGGAGGCTCCTTCTCTCCGACTGAGGGGCACCTTCACCCTCACCCCACTAGCGGGGCGGTCACACCACACAGGCTGCCAGCTGAGGGAGCACAAAGGCTCCCAGACCCAGGACCTGCTTACAGGCTGGTCCACACCCAGGGAGCCGCAGAGCTCGGCCTTCCCCCTGCACCAACAGGAACGAGACTCCACAGCCAGGTACCGGAGCTTCAGAGCTAAAGGCCGGGGGACTGGCGGATACAGCCCCGAGCCTCTCAAAGACTAGGGCCAGACATTCCCAAATAAGCTCCAGGGAGCCCAAGGCTCCGACCTGCGTCCGAGTTACGGGCGGGCCTCCTGGCTGCACCACACCATCAACATTACCATTATCATTATCATTGTCATTATCATTGTCATTATCATTATCATCATCATCATCATTATCATTGTCATTATCATTATCATCATCATCATTTTCATCACGTTAGTCCTTCAGGAGCCCAGCGCACAACCTCGACCCCAACCAGGGGGAGGTCAGCCCAGCCAAAGGTGGGCCTGCAACCTGTGGCACTGCATTTCCTCAACCTGCACCCTCTAAAGGGCGAGGGAGGGCTCGTTCCTGTGGGCTGGCTAAGAACAGCCTCCCATGCCCTGCTTAAAGCAGGCTGGGGCTGCTCCAGGGAACAAAGGGCTCCACAGATTGGGACTGTGCGTGGAAGCTGGAGACCTTCAACACGCCAAGGGGAAAATACTGCGACACACCCTGACAACAGGGGGTCACGCTGGCAGGTCACCAGCAGGACAGGCAGCCATGCAGGCAGAGACCCAGGTCCTGACTACAGGCAGGTCGCATTGCCTGCACCACAACTAAGTGGCTTGGCACCGTCCTTGGAAAGAAGGGGCGAGTCCAGACCGTCCCTCCGCTCATGGACTTAGAGGGGACCCCCCTGTTACTGCACAGATCCCTGCTCTCCCTCCAGGGAGGTTTAAGCTAAGCTGCAGCAATTAAAACAGGGGCCTAAAGGATAAGCTCACTCACTCCCTCACCACTCACACACATTGATTGACAAGGACAAGACACACAAAACAGAACGTCCCAAAAAGGGAGACGGTCTCTGTGCAGCCAATGTCTGGGGTTTCACCCTACTCACCAGCAAGAGAGGAAAGCCTCAGACCATGCCCAGGCCTGTGTGGAAGCCAGAGAACTTCAACAGGCCAAGGGGCAAATGCTGTGACACGCCCTGACAACAGGGGGTCACGCTGGGTAGGCCACCAGCAGGCAGAAAGCTGCTGGGGCAGAGAAGTTGGGCAGGGAAATGGCCCTCCCCTGCTTACAGGGTGGCCTGGGGGTCCAGAGAGCTCCATTTCCCCCTCGGGTGCGGAGACGCTGGCTCTCACCCTCCTTACAGGGTTGCCACGCTCTCCGGGCAGCCAAAGGAGCAACACGGCCAAAGGCCAAAACCAACAGTAGCAAAGACCTGAGCCCTGCTTACAGGGAGGTCGCCCAGCACACAACATTCCTCACGGCACCCCAAAGGTGCCATCATGCTCTTACGTGACCTCCCCCTGTGCCCACAGGGGGTCCCTTTGCCCAGGGTGCCTTTCTCGTGCCCCCTCTTCTGCCCCACGCCGCTCCTCGCCTCGCCGTTCCACACGACGCCTCTTCTCTCTTCTCTTGACACGCCGCCTCTTCTCTCTTGACACGCAGCCTCTTCTCTCTTCTCTTGACACGACGCCTCTTCTCTCTTCTCTGACAGCTTTCTGCCAAGGAAGGAAAATGTCATTAGCTCTGGGAAGGGCCAACTCTTCTCCCTGAAGGAAACGTGGATCCATAGCCCTGGAGGGAGCTCCTCAAGGCACCACCAGCCCACCCACTCACCCACCCGCCCGCACACCCTCCCTCAATTTCAGCCTGGCTCACCGCACTGATGCGCCGCAGAGTTCTGGCCGGGGCTAGAGCCGGGCTCGCAGGCGGGCACCCTGGGCAAATCCGCTGGGCATGCAAAGCAACGGCCACAGAGGCTGCGCACCCCTGCTCACAGGGGGCCCGAGCCGTGGCCTGCACTGTAAAGCGCCCAGGACTCATGGCCGGGCCCTGACTTACAGGGTGGCCCTGGTCCTTAAGGCATTCGGAGGCTCCTTCTCTCCGAC